>NC_080179.1:45084720-45126211 GCF_950295315.1 Erinaceus europaeus
TTCACTGTCAACTGTAAGCCACTGGGGCCAGGTGGTGGCACACCTCGTTGCACGCACAAGTTATAGTGCTCAAGGACCCAGGTTTGAGCCCCTGGTCCCCACCTGCAGGGGGAGTGCTTTGCAAGTGGTCAAGCAGTGCTGCAGGTGTCTCTCTGTCTCTCTCCCTCTCTATCACCCCCTTCCCTCTCAATTTCTGATAGTCCCTATCCAATAAATAAATACAGATAATGCAATAAAATTAAAAAAACTGTAAGTCATTAATCCCCCAGTAAAGAAATAAAAAAACAAAGAAAGAACACCTTACTTTCAATGAGAAACAGTGACTGCCAGAGGCTATGGAGCCTGTCCAATGAGACTATAATTAAATGCAGATGGCCCCTGACTGTTCCCAGTGATGTGATGTTATGATGGTGAGAAGGTGATAAACAGTCAACAGGAACCATAATCTGAATTTCACCTTTTCCTGGGCCAGAGCTAAAGCTGTATGATCTTTTCCTGTGATGCCAGGCAGGGGCAAGTACAGTAGCTCACAGTCAGCTCCCCAGCCAGGAGGACTAAGCAGTCAGTACCCTATAGAATTCTCTGTCTTTCAGCAAAGGACTCAATAACTACATGAGATGCTCAGTGCCTTGTTAACAAATGGGCTTTGTGTTAGGTGATGCTGCCCAACTGTGGGCTCACGGGAGTGTTCTGTGCACAGATAAGGGGGGCTAGGCTACACTATGATGTTTGGTAGGTTTGGTGTACTAAGTGCCCCTTTTAAAATGTTTAATTTGTACCAGGGTTATCATAGGGGCTCCATACTGACACTAAAATCCACCACTCTGGCAGACATTTCTCCTTGCCAATACCTAAAAATCCAGTTCAGAGGCCAGGAAATACCTCATCTAGCAAAGCACAAACATTTTACCACGTTTGAATACAGGCTTAATCCGCCCCCCCCCCCGCCCCAATACGGGAAGACCGTGCACAACAGGTACTGTGGTGTCTTTAGTTCTCTCCCTCTCTGTCTTGAGTGTAAGCAGACAGTAGTAGCCAGGGAGGTGGCACGGTGGATAAAGCTGGTGGATAAAGCTTTGGACTCTCAGTCACGAGGTCCTGGGCTCTATCCTCAGCACTGTATGTGCCAGAGTTATGTCTGGTCCCCTCCCTGCCCCCCCCCCAGCCCCCTTACTTTATACCTCCTTTGGGTTTTGTTTACAACTCTGGGCTCTCTACTTCATTGCCTTTGTTTCCTGTGCTGCTGTACAAGCTACCACCAACAGCTTCAAGAACATTCATTACCTTACAGTTCCGGTGGGAAAAGTTCCATACTGGTCTCACTAGGCTACACTCAAAGTGCTATATATATAATTTATTTTGGATAGAGACAGAGAAGTTGAAAGGGAAGTGTAGATAGACAAGGAGAGAGAGAGAGAGAGAGAGAGAGGCTAGCAGCACAACTTCATCACTTGTGAAGCTTCCAGGAACATGAACCTGGATGCTTGTACAAAACCAGCTGTGCCACCACTCGGCCCTCAACTCAAAGTGTCTTCTGGAGACTAAAGACAACGCTAATTCTTTGCTTTCAGCTTCTAGAGAACACCCACATCCTCTGGTACACATCCCCTCTTCCTAGCCAGCAAAGGTAGGGAGAGCTATACTCAATTTTTATCACCTTTGCCCCTTCCTTCCTTCCTTCCTTCCTTCCTTCCTTCCTTCCTTCCTTCCTTCCTTCCTTCCTTCCTTCTTTTCCCACAGGGTTATTGCTGGGGCTTGGTGTCAGCACTACAGATTAACCTGGTGGCTGCTTTTGTTGTTGTTGTTGTTTGTTTGTTTTTATACCTGCAGACCTGCTTCACCACTTGCGACCCCCCCGAAGGTGGGGGGCCGGGGGCTCGACCTGGGATTCTTACTCTGGCCCTTGTGCTTTGCACCATGTGCACTTAACCCATTGTGCTACTGCCCGTTCCCCCCCCCCTTATTTTTAGATAGGACAGAGAGAAATTGAAAGAAGACAAGGAGATAGAGAGAGGGCAAGAAAGGCTCCTGCAGACCAGCTTCACTACTTGTGAAGCATCCTTCCTGCAGGTGGGGAGTGGGGGGCTTGAACCCCAGTCCTTGTACTTGGTAATATGTGCACTTAACTGGGTATGCCACTGCCCAACCCCCTTCCTGTTTCAAAGACCCCTGTGATTTTTAGAATCTTCTCCCATAAACTCCTCATCTTTTTTGTTTTGTGGAGTCAGAACCTCATGCACGGATGATGTCACTATTCTCAGATTTTTTTTTAAGTCAGAAAGAGAAAGAGAAACAGAACAGTAGGGAGCTTCTTCTAGTGCCATGGCATCTTCCATGTGGCACTGGGGTTTAGCCTGGGCTGCCCACATGGCAAGGCATGAGCCCTACCTGATGAACTATCTTTCTGGTCCCACAAGCTCTCTATTTTACAGTCACCTAAACTGCCCTTTTGCCATACAGTCTAATGGACAACACTAATATTAGGATGTGGGCATCTTGGTGGGGGGGTTACTATTTTGCCTACAACAACCTCTTTTTTTCCTTCCCCTAATCTAGGGTGTCAGTTTATCTCAGGCCTTGGTCTGCTTCTTTTTTTCTTTTGCCATTTTTTTTTCCTCCCAGCTCCTTCATATTAACTATAGAAAAATCTAATACAAGGGAGCTGGGTGGTAGAGCACAGGGTTAAGCGCTCAGAGTGCAAAGCACAAGGACTGGCGTAAGGATCCCGCTTCGAGCCCCAGGATCCCCACCTGCAGGGGAGTTGCTTCACAGGCGGTGAAGCAGGTCTGCAGGTGTTTATCTTTCTCTCTCCCTCTCTGTCTTCCCCTTCTCTCTCCATTTCTTTCTGTCCTATCCAACATCACTGACATCAGTAACAACAACAATAATAACCACAACAATGGTAAAAGAAGGGCAAGAAAAGGGAAAAAAGTAGCCTCCAAGAGCAGTGGATTCATGGTGCAGGCACTGAGCTCCAGCAATAACCCTGGAGGCAAAATAAATATATAAATAAATAAATAAGAAAATCTAATACAAAAAATAAGGGGAAAAAGGCAGAGAGGAGGGTAAGAAAAGTTAAGATGTTGGTGGTCTCATGTTTTCTGAGCTATAACTGACATATAACATTATATTAATTTTTAAGTCTTTTAAAAATATTTATTTATTATGAATAAAGATAGAGAGAAATTGAGAGGGGAGGAGGAGATAGAGAAGGAGAGAGACAGAGAGATGCCTGTAGCGCTGCTTCACCACTCGTGAATCTTTCCTCCTGCTAGTGAGGACCAGGGGCTTGAACCTGGGTCCCTGTGCACTGTAATGTGGGCATTTAGCCAGGTGTGCTACTGCCTGGACCCCTAACATTATATTAATTTCAAGTGCACACTACAACGATTTGGTACTTGAGATATAAACACAGGAAGTCTAGATAATACTTGTCACCACACATAAACTTATTTTGTTTCCTCATGATGAAAACCTTTAACATCTATTCTCATAGAAATGCTCAGAGGGAAGGGCTGGGTGATGGCGCACCTGATTGAGTGCGTGTATTACAATGCACAAGGATCCAGGTTCGATGCCCTGGTCCCCACCTGCAGGAGGAAAGCTTTGTGAGTGGTGAAGTAGGGCTGCAGGTGTTTCTCTGTCTCTCTCATTCTCTATCACTCTCTTGATTTCTGGCTGTCTCTATCCAGTAAATAAAAAGATAATAAAAAATAAAAAAAAAGAAATGCTCAAGGGGGTGTTGAAACTTTAACTTAAAAAGGGGTTTGGGGGAGCTTCAGCACATGAAAGGATTTACAGTGGGGAGCTGGGAACGGGCTTAAACAATACAAGGTTTATTAGGATGAAACAGGTAAAAGGCAAAATAAGCAATTATCATCAGGGGTTAAGAGTATGCTAGGTCCATAGAGTCTGAGTAAAGTTATCAGAAGTTTAGTCCCATAACATAAACAATTATCAGCTGAGGTATAAGTTGGTCATGGCTGTAGGGGAGTCTTAAGAGTTTACTGGCTAGCAGAGTCACAGTGTTCAGTTCCCAGGAGAGGTAGCCATGGCAGATACCTGGAGCACGTTCGTCGAGATGCTTCTGACCAAGAGAAGAATCAACAGCCAAAGACGACGACCTGCTCCAAGTCCGGGCATTTATACATTCCCTTGTTTTCCAGCCTCAGGAAATAGTCCCAAACTCCTGTTGGGGTATGCTAGTAGTCCCAAACTCCTGTTGGGGTCACAACAAGGTGGGAAGTAGCATAATGGATATGCCAAAAAAAAACCCAAAAAACCTTTCAGGGGCCTGGTGGTAGCACACCTGGTTGAGCGCACACGTTACAATGTGCAAGTACCAGGGTTCAAGCCTCTTGGTCCCCACCTGCAGGGGAGGAAGCTTCACAAGTGGTAAAACAGTACTGCAGGTGTCTCCCTCCCTCTTAATTTCCTCCTTCCCACTCAATTTCTCTCTATCTCCATCCAAAATGAATAATAAATATTTTTTTAAAGTCTTTTAAAAAACTTTAAAAAAAAGGACGATGCTTCAGACTCCAAACTCTCATGCCTGAGGCTCCAAAGTCCCAGATTCAACACCCTGCACCACCATAAACCAGAGCTGAGTAGTGATCTGGCTAAAAAAAAATGTGGTCTGAGGTGGCGCAGTGGATAAAGCATTAGACTCTCAAGCATGAGGTCCCTAGTTCAATCCCCAGCAGCACATGTACCAGAGCTATGTCTGGTTCTTTCTCTCTCTTCTATCTTTCTCATTAATCAATAAAACTAAATTTTAAAAAATGCTCAAATACATAGCACAGGACTATAAATAACAGTCCCAAGGACTTATTGTTTAATTGGAAGTTTATAACATTTAATCCCCTTCGTCAATTTATGGTTTTACATTTTGAAATATCCTCCGCAACCACTTCACATCTTGACAGATATGTGCCAGACATATATAAAGATCAACCAGACTATTTTTTAAATTAAAAAATTTTTTAAAATATTTATTTATTTTTCCCTTTTGTTGCCCTTGTTTTTTATTGTTGTTGTAGTCACTATTGTTGTTGTTATTGATGTTGTTGTTGTTGGATAGGACAGAGAGAAATGGAGAGAGGAGGGGAAGACAGAGAAGGGGAGAGAGAACCTGCAGACCTGCTTCACCACCTGTGAAGCGACTCCCCTGCATGTGGGGACCTGAGGGCTCAAACTGAGATCCTTATGCCAGTCCTTGCGCTTCACACCCTGTGCGCTTAACCCGTTGTGCTACCATTTGACTCCCCAGACTATTTTTTTTTAATTTTAGTGCTTCCAGGGTTATCACTAGGGCTCCGTGCTGGCACTATGAATCCACAGCTTCTGGTGGCCGGTTTTATCTTTTTCTATTCTTTGTACCATCTTTTTATTTGACAGGACCAGGAGAAACTGAGAGATGATGGGGAGATGGAGAGAAAGAGAGACACTACAGACCTGCTTTACCACTCATGAAGCATCCTTCCTGCAGACGGGGAGTAGGGTCTCGAACCCTGATCCTTGCGTACAGTGATATGCACACTTAACCAAGTGAGCCACTGCCCGGCCCCCCAACCAGACTATTTTTTAAAGTTTGGGTTCACAGAGCTAGTCCACTAGACAGGGCATGTGTGTTGTTCTGTGCACAGTGCAGGCTAGAGTCCTAACTCCACATGGGAGTCTCACAGCACCAGGGGAAGCTCCACAGTGTCTTTCTTGCTTTATCCCTGTCTCTCTATTGGAATGAAAAGTTGACCCAGGATCTGCACCCAGAATCTGAATATGCACAAGGACACACACAGGTGCACAAGCACATGCACATGCATGTGCGTGCTTTGACCCGTGAAAGAGATTACTTATGAGGAAGCAGTGGGAATTCTATTCACTGAATCGGCACAACGATCATGCCCCAGAAAAAGACCTTTGAAGGAGACTGCCAGAGAAACCCTGAAATAATTGCATTTCCCTCTTCCCTGAGTGTGAAATTTACACCCCAGATCGGATGATCTGTTCAGTGCCCTCACATTTCCTTGAGAAGTTCTTATTCCACTTCTCCTTCACGGCCAGGCGCTCCCTCCTGCTGTGTAGGGGCATCTGTGTAAGGCGAGCTGGGTTCTTCCATGCCTGCCTCTCTGGGTAGGGCTGGGAGCACTGCACACAGGCACCAGCAGCCAGACGGATGGAAGAGGATCCTGGCAGGGCTGCTGCTGCCAGCTGGTCTCGTACCCACATCTTTTCAGTAAATTTCTCTTAAGCATATGTACACATACAAATACGCCTTCTGCTGAAGGTGGTGGAATCATCTTTCACTATGGAGGCTGGAGAAAATGCATTCAACCATGAAATGAAGGCTGTGTTTCCAGGTCTGGGGAGTTTCTCAGGGATCGGAGGACTCAGTTGCCACCTCTGCTAATGCAGGACTCCAGCACTCAGAAGGTCAGAGAGGACCGAGCCTGATTGTGAGGCTGGAAGTTCTGCAAGGCCGTGCCCTGCTCCTCCCCTGCCCGCCCTGGCTGAGGAGATGCTACTGTGAGCCCTGACAAAGTCCCAACATGGACGCCTCTCAGAAATGATTTGGCTGTTTGATTCCTGTGCTGTCTCCCAGTTGAAATGCAGGCTCCAAGATCTGCTATTCCCCCCCAATTATATATATTATATATATAAAATTATTATAACTTGTAAAACGATTACAAGTAACTTAACAGTGGTTTACAAAATTGTAAGCTTTCAGGGGAATAGTTTCATAGCCAAACATGTGTGAGGGGCTGGGCCCGTGCTGCAGACCTCTCTCTCCTCCTTCCCCCTCAACTTCTCTCTGACTCTATTCAAAATGAATAAATAAAACTATGTTTAAAAAATAAAAAAGAGGAGACTGAGTGTTAATGCACCCGGTTGAGCACACATGTTACAATGCACGAGGACCCAGGCTCAAGGCCCCCAGTCCCCACATGTAGGGGGAAAGCTTCACAAGAAGTAAAGCAGGGAGGCAGGTGTCTCTCTTTCTTTCTCTCCCTATCATCCCCTTCCTCTCAATGTCTGGCTGTCTTTATTTAATAAACAAATAAAGATAATAAATTTTAAAAGTTAAAAAATTAAAAAATAAAAAGAAGAACATTTTTTTAAAGTGTGTAAGAATCACCTTATCCTCCACCAAAGTTCTGATCATCTTCCCTGCCAATAACAACCATGGATCTCACAAAGTCTGAGAGATGGTCTAGTTACTATTTTTTCTGCAAGTTCATTTTTTTTTTTTTGCCTCCAGGGTTATTGCTGGGGCTTGGTGCCTGTACTACGAATCCACTGCTCCTGTGGCCATTTATCTTTTTTTTTTTTTAATTTGTATAGGATAGAGAGAAATTGAGAGAGAAGGGGAGATAGAGAGGGAGACAGAGAGACACCTACAGACCCGCTTCACTGTGTGTGAAGCGACCCACCCACCCGCTGCATGTGGGGAGCAGGGGCTAGAACTAGGATCCTTGCTCAGGTCCTTTCGCTTAGTACTATGTATGCTTAACCTGGTGCACCACCGCCCGGCCCCAGCAAGTTAGTTTCATTAGCCATTTATTTATTTTATTTATTTTTTTCATTAGCCATTTATAGTTCACCTATGAGTGAAGTCATCTGCTAGTTACCTTTTATTTCTCTAATCATTTCACTGAGAATAATCACCTCCAGCTCCACCCATTTTGCCCTCAACAATATGATCTCATCTTTTTGATCTGTTGTGTTCACTGATGTATCCCCTGTGCTTGAGATCTAGAGGCTTGTGCAGTGCTGTGCTGTCACAGGTCTGACTTTGGGCGAAGTGTGTCTTTGTCCTGGACCCTTGGTCACTGCTGTCAAGCCACCCCACCATTCACTCAAAGGGGTCTTGGGCAGCGACTTCTGACCGGCCAGTGTCTCCCTCTTAGGAATCTGACCTTAGACACAGGGAAAGACACTGCCAGCTAGAGTTCCCTCTGCAGGGGACCTGGACACCTCCCAAGCTACAGTGAGCAGAGGAAGCTGGTGCTGCCAGAGCCAGGAGACAGCGAGGGGGGGAGGGGGAAGCCAAGGGCCCGCTCCTCATGAAGTTGTGAGCAGCAAGCCCCTTTTAACTCAGCACGGTGGATGCTCTCAGAGGGCTCCACTCTGGGCTCCTAGGGAACACAGGGCCAGTTCCTTACTCTGGGGCAATCTAGGAAGGCTCCCAGGGGAGTGTCCCTGGAGTAGAAACTGGAAGAACAAGTAGGAGTTCACCAGGAGCAAGGGTATTCATGCAAAGGGAGCAAATCCCCATCATCTCCATGGACTGAGAGACTTCCTCCCCAACTAATGTGGCTTCTCCCTGGCAGGCTTCCAGCTGGAGGCCTATAGGATCCAGTACAATGGAGCAGAAGGGCCTGGCTTCCAGTCCCACTCAGCTTTCATTTCAGCTGGAGGAAGCACACACATCCACCTCTTTCTCTGTTCTCCACTCCCTCACTGGTTGCCTTGTCTGGGTTTAAGCCCTGCTGCCAACCAGGGCTAGTGGCTCAGCCCGAGTCTATGCCAGCCTCATGGCGAAGCCTTCTGCACCTGCTAGGGCTTTACTGGGACCCTTCAGCCCCACCCTTGCCCTGCAGCCTACGCCTAGCTTTTCTATCTGGACCAGGGTGCATCTTGTGGAGACCTGGCCGAGTTGCTGGTGTGGCCTGTCCATGGATGACCCACTTTTTTTTTTCCTGCTGCATAGGCATTAACCAAGCTGAAGAACAGGGTGGAGAGGCAGGTTGAGGAATTGAATGGTGGGGCCAGGTGGTGGTGCACCTGGTTAAGCGCATAGATTATAATATGTAAGGACTCAGGTTCAAGCCCACCTGCAGGGGGGAAGCTTCATGAGTGGTAAAGCAGGGCTGCAGGTATCTCTTTCCCTCTCTACCTCCCCTCCCCTCTCAATTTCTCTGTCTCTATCCAACAATAAATAAATATTAGAAGAAGAACGAGGAGGAGGAGGAGGAGAAGGAGGAGAATGAGAAGAAGAGGAAAAAAGAGGAGGAGGAGAATGGGAAGAAGAAGAGGAAGGAGGAGGAGGGGGAAGATGAGGAGAAGGATGGAATGGGGCCGGGTGGTAGCACATTTGGTTAACTGCTCAAGGACTCACTCAAGGATCATGGTTTGAGCCACTGGCTCTCCACCTGCAGGGAGGTTGCTTTGCAAGTGGTAAAGCAGGTCTGTAGGTGTCTCTCATTCTCTCTCCCTCTCTATCTTCCCCTCCTCTCTCAATTTCTCTCTGTCTTATAAAAAAAAAATTGAAGAAATGGCCATAGAAGCAGTGAGCCCAGTAATAACCCTGGAGGTAAAGAAGAAGGAGAAACAGGAGCAGGAGGAGGAGGAGAAGGAGGAGGAAATGGTCAGTTAGCACCCCATGATAATACTTTCAGCTGCCCACATGGGGAATTGCCCACTCCTCTGCCTCACCTTGCTACTGTCCTCTTGTTCTCTCGGGGCTCTGGGAGGGGGATTGATGAGCTCAAGTCTCAGATATGCTTTGAAGATGAGAAGCTCTGAGCATTTCCCCCAGCAGCCCTCAATTTACTTTTTCAGCATTCTCTCTGGGCTGTCAAGCCTTTGTAGTTATTTTTATAAATAGCAATCCTGACTGCTTCCATTTTTACCCAGGAAAACTCCACCTCCATCTGGAACTGGCTACCCTCCTACAGCAGGCCAGTCAGGACACGGGTTGGGCCCCTACTTCTCTGGATCACCCCTCCTTTCCACACTGCTTCTACTTCTGCTGACCCCGTCCTCAGTGTCTTGTGTGCTCTGATACTCCTCATCCCTGCTGCCAAACCATGGCTAGAGCCACTGCTCTCACCCAGCTCCATCCAAAGCTCAAGTTCTCCCATGATCTGGCAGCCACTCACCTGCCCCACCACATCCCTGCTCCTGTCCACACCACATCCTGGGCTCCTTGTTGTTCCCTAGAGCACCAGGCTCAGCCACAGCTCCCAGCCAGGGGAGAGGCCTGCTTACAGAGAATGCAAACCAAGAACCCAGTTCACAGAAAAACGGGCTTGCACCTGCGTGGATGGGGGAGCAGACAGACACCTTGGCTGATGGGCCTGTAGTTTCAGAATCAAGTATTTAAATGACACACAAATGTATGGAGACTCGTAATGAGCCACATGGCGTGCCAAGTGAAATGCTGCTTTCCTGTCTATGGACCTCTTTTTCTGCCCTCCAAAGAAACCCACTATCTCAGATTTGGTGTCTCATATTTCTGGGAATACTCTATAGTTGGTTTGTTACATATAGATATGAATCTACCCCTCTCACTCTCCCCACCAGAGAAACCACTATCTCCAATTGGGTGCCTGACATTTCTATGTCTTTAACGTTTCTGTTACGTATGTGTGGATATATACACACATATAATTGCTTGGTGTATTTTTAGACTTTATACCAATGTAAATTCGCTTTTTACTATTTATTTTTTTATTGGATAGAGACAGAGAGAAATAGAGAGCAGAGGGGAAGATAGAGAGGGAAAGCAACCTGTAGCCCAACTTCACCACTTGTGAAGCTTTTCCTCTGGTGGGTGGGCACCATGGCTTGAACCCAGGTCCTTAAGCACTGTAATCTGTACGCTTAACTAGGTGCATCACTGCCTGGCCCTTAATATGAATTTACTATATATATCCTTATCTTTATGGACTGATGCTTTAGTCACATATTCAACACACTTGTTGATTCCAGTGATACACACACCGTTAACAAGAGAGTCATGCCGGTCAGTAATATACCCAGGAGGGCAGTTAGTGGGGCATATTCAGGTTGCAGGGACGCAAGTCTATTTTTATGACTGGCACTCTTTAGAACTGATGGTCATGCAGTAATGAAAAGCAGACCAACTTCTAGTGGTGTCTGGGGTTACACTGCTGTAACATAATAACACAGGCTGCTGGTTCCTGCAATTCACTTCTACTTGGAGGCTAAAAGCTGAAGAGCATGGTTCCAGCAGGCTTAGATCTTCTTCCTAGCTTGCAGATGGCTGCAGAGGATGGATGGAGGGAAGATGGGTGGGAGAGATAGAGGGAGAGGGAGACAGAGACAGAGAGAGAGCTCACTCTCGGTTATCTCTTTTTATAACAACACTGAATCCCATCATGGAAGATTCTACCATCATTATCTGATCTAAACCACATCACCTGGGGCCAGGAAATCGGTTCAGTTGGACAGTGTGTTGCTTTGGCATGTGAGTGACCCAGGTTTGAGCCCAGCCCCCACCACACTGAAGGAAGCTTCGGGACTGTGGTCTCTTTTACTCTCTCTGCCTGTTTCTTTTTTATTTTATTTTATTTTTATTTTTTTATATTTATTTTATTTATTTATTCCCTTTTGTTGCCCTTGTTGTTTTATTGTTGTAGTTATTATTGTTGTTGTCGTTGTTGGATAGGACAGAGAGAAATGGAGAGAGGAGGGGAAGACAGAGAGGAGGAGAGAAAGATAGACACCTGCAGACCTGCTTCACCGCCTGTGAAGCGACGCCCCTGCAGGTGGGGAGCCGGGGTTCGAACCAGGATCCTTATGCCGGTCCTTGTGCTTTGCGCCACCTGCGCTTAACCCGCTGCGCTACAGCCCGACTCCCTCTCTGCCTGTTTCTATCTAAAAGTCAGCCCAGAGTAGTAAAGTCCTGGAGATGGCAAAAAAGATAAATAGAATTATTATCTTACTTTTGTATAGCTTTTTCATGTATTTTTTCATTTAATTTTCACAGCAGCACCATGGGGGACAGTTTTTAAAAAAAATATGTATTTATTCCCTTTTGTTGCCCTTGTTTTATTACTGCTGTTATTGATGTTGTCGTTGTTGGATAGAGAGAAATGGAGAGAGGAAGGGAAGACAGAGAGGGGGAGAGAAAGACAGACACCTGCAGATCTGCTTAATCGCCTGTGAAGTGACTCCCCTACATGCGGGGAGCTGGGGGCTCGAACCGGGATCCTTCTGCCAGTCCTTGCGCTTTGCTCCATGTGCGCTTAAGCCGCTGCACTACCACCCGACTCCTGGGGGAAAGTTTTTAACTTTCTTAGTTACTTTCTTTTTTTTTTTTTTCCTCCAGAGCACTGCTCAGCTCTGATTTGTGGTGGTAGGGAATTGAACCTGGGACTTTGAAGCCTCAGCCATGAATGATAATCTCTTTGTATAACCATCATGCTATCTCCCCCACAACCCCTTTTTAGTATCTTTGTCATATCTGGTATCTTGGGGTCACATGTGTGAGGTCCTGCTGCCACCACATTAAATATAAACACAGTGAAAGACAAAAACAAATGGAACACCACCAACTGTACAGGGGTATTCTGGTCTCTCACAATAAAAAATAGAGAGAACAGTGGGGAGATAGCATAATGGTTATGTAAAGAGACACTCATGCCAGAGGCTCCAAAGCCCCAGGTTCAGGTCCCCACATCACTATAAGCCAGAGGCTGAGCAGTGCTATGGGGAGACAGAGGGGGGTAGGGTGGGGAATGTGTTGGTGAAAGGAAAGAAAAAAGCAATACAGAACAGTGTTTATTGGGTGCATAGTCACGGGCCTGCGATTGGCTGTCAGGCACCTGGACGGGGCTGGAGTAAGGGCTCTGATCTCAGACTGACGCTGTGGCTGGCCTGACGTCTGCTCCATGCTTCTTAGTTCCTCCTGGGGCCAGCTGGGACCCTGAGCGTGACAAGTGACAAGAGCACACGAGAGTGAGCAGAAATGTGTAATGTGATGTTTCCCTTCCTCCCTTTCTTCTTTTCCCTTCTTTCTTTCCTTCTTTATTCTTTATTCTTCTTTGAGGACTTTTATTTATTTATTTTAATGTATTAGAGAGAGACAGAGAGAAATTAAGAGAGGAGGGAGATAGATGGATTTTTTTAGATACCAGGGTTATTGCTGAAGCTCTGTGAATGAAAGCACAGCCCCACTACTCCTGTAGGCCTCCCTTTTTATATTTTTCTTTCTTTTTGATAGAAGATGAAAGAAAGACAGGGGGAGGGGAGCAGAGAGACAGGGAGACTGTTGGTCATCATTTCTCCTTTGGCTAATTCTGCTTCTGTTTCTATCCGTGTTGGTCATCACTCCAGGTTCCCTTGCATTGCTTGATGCTGTGATCTATTTACATAATCACTGTTTTGCCTGAGACCTATCTTGCCTGCAGGGCATTGGTTTAATCCCCACGGGTTAGAACCTTCGCAACAGCTGGAGACCCGCCTTGCAGGGCATTGGTTTAATCCCCACTGGTTAGATGGAAGCTTGCTCTCTCCACCCACTCTCCTACATATTTCCTTTTTCTGACCTGCCACTTCCATCTCAGAAGGTGTAAAGGCAGATCAATAAAAACATTGGATTGCATTCCCACTCAGCCATGAGTTCCTGGTCGTCTCTCTCCCGCCCGCGAAGCAAGTCCAGCAGGAGATAGAGAGAAACAGAGAGGAGAGATACCTGCAGTACTGCTCCTATGCTTGTGAAGCTTCCCAGGCAGACAGACAGAACAAGGGCTTGAACTCAAGTTCTCATCCATGATAATATGTGCACTCTACCAGGGGGCCACCACCCTGACTCTTAAAAAGAGACAGAAATTGAGAGACAGAGAGTGAGGAAGAGAAAAAGAAGAGAGACACAGTACTGCTCAACTCTTGTGAGGCTTCTCCCATATAAGTGGTCCCATGTTGTGGTTGGAGGCTTGAACCCAGGTCCTCACACTTGATAAAGTGTGTGCTCAGCAGGGTGCACTATCTCCCAGCCCCTGACAAGAGGCTGTAATTCTGACACTTGTAGTTACTCTCCAATAGCCAGAAGAAGTCCATGACTGTCTTTGCCACCTCATGGCACCAAAGCAGGACACCACAGCCTGGGGATGTGCAGGCATCAATTCTCTCACATTCCCCGAGGCCAGAAGCACAAGGTCAGGCTTGGTGTCTCCTGAAGCTTCTCGCTGTCTCCTTAGGTCTTTTATACACGGGTCTTTCCTCTGAGCAACTTTTCAGTTATCGAAGGAAACCAGTCTCAGAACAAAAGCAAAAAAAATCTCTGACCTACCCATACTTCAGCCGCAGGGGATGAGGAGTACTGAGCCTTGCTTAGCAGCCTTCCTTGCAGGTGGGTGTTTCTGCTGGAATGTTACCTGCTTTCAGAAAGCTGCTACTCCAGTCTGCCTTATGCTAACTGCCTCCGAGCCAGGTGCTTTGCATATGTTGTCCCATGGAGCAATTCACCTACCCAATAACATAGCAGCCTGTTTTCCAGAAGAGAAAACAGAGGTTCAGAGGAAGCAATGGACTTCTCAGCCTCAACTTCCCAGGGTAGAAACATAAGAAAGATTTGGTGTCCCTCCTCCCTCTGGCTGTCCTTAGTAAAACCTTGGGCTGACTGACCCCCACAGCATTTTGCTTGCTCTCAGGTATTCTAGACATCCTCAAGTCTGATTTAGTTCTCTGCTCTTCTTACCCCCTTCCATTTCCTACCCTTGGGGGTTTAGAGCAGGGGTGGGGGAGAGGATCTGAATCTTTTCCCCTTTCAGGACCTTTGGTGACAACTTCTTTGTGTGTGGGTTGGGGAGGCACACCTCCCCCCCCCCCCCCCCCCGCCCTGTTCTCAGAGTGGCAGGCATCCAGATGCCTTTTCCTGAAAGGAGAAACAATGTGTGTGCATAGGTGGGAACAATTCAAAGGCATTTGTTATGTAAGGAGATGTGATTTTTGGAGATAATGTATGGAGAACATTTAGCAACATCATGACGATTGTTTTCCCCACAGATGAAAACAGATGAAGCAATCACAGCGGAATGGCAGTCACGGTTGCAGCTAAGTGATGGGTGTTCACTTAAATGTTTTTTTTATTACCTTTATTTATTCATTGGATAAAGACAGACAGAAATCGAGAAGGGGGTGACAGAGGGAGAGAGACAGAGAGACACCTGTAGCTCTCCTTCACCACTCGCAAAGCTTTACCTCTGCAGTTGGGGACTGGGGGCTCAAACCCTGGCACTTGTGCACTGTAATGTGTGTGCTCAACACCCAGCCCCAGTGATGGCTGTTTATCATACTATTTCTTTAAAAAACATATTTATTTATTTATTATTGGCTAGAGACAGAGAGAAACTGAGAGGGGAGAAGGGAGACAGAGAGGGACAGAGACAGAGAGACACCTGCAGCCCTGGTTTACCATGCATGAAGCTTTCCCCCTGCAGGTGGGGACTGTCGCTTGCTGTAGTGGCTGCAGCGGGATGCAGAAAAAGGAGGTTTGGAGCAGTAAGGGAACACAATCCTTTATTCGTGCAGGCACCTCAGAGTTGGGTGAGAGAGCAGCAGTTTGGGCCATGTGGAGCTAGCAAAATGGCTGCCTCCTGCTACGCGCTGCACCCTTCCATCTGAGGTGAAAAGCGCGAGAGAACGAGGGGCGGAAGAAGAAGGGCTTTTATGGGAATAGCTCTCGTGTATGGGAATAGCTCTCGTGAGAATGAGAAGGGGGAGGAGTAACCATAGCACTCCAACTAACAAGGGGAATTGACAATGCCCTGAGGGTACAACATGTCGGAACAGGAGCTCTGAGAATGTCCCAACTCTAGCTGGAACTAGCAATAGCCTGAGGGGACAACATGGCAGATGTGACTGCATCTGCACAATTTCCCAGCAGGGGACCAGGTGCTTGAACCTGGGGCCTTGTGCACTATAATGTGAGCACTTAAGCTGATGCGACACCACCTGGCTACTTATACTATTTCTATGAGTTAGGAGCTAACGAGGAAACAAAATCACTTGGGAACTTCAAACAGAGGACTTGAGGCAAAGGCTGGTCCCACAAGAGATGGAGACTCAGTAGCCAAGCAGAGGACCACCCAGAGGTTACTGGTGGCCTTGGCCAACCCTGGATTGGAGGGGCAAGGGCTGGGCCCAGCAGCAAAGTGGAAACCACAATAGGCTTTCTGGGAAATGCTGGAGCCACAGGGGAACAGGATGAGAGGGGAGGGCCTGCTTCTTCTTGCCTCATTCCCTCAGTCTTCTGCTAGCCCTCCTGTAGACCAAACCCAGTCTACAGCCAAAATGAAGCCAGGGGAGCCAGATCTCCACAACACAGAGGCAGACCTGTGCATGTGTCCTCTATATTTGCGCAGGTATTTTAGAAGAGGAGTCCTTTAATAGTCACTAAGCTTCCATTGTGAATGTAAACAACTGATGAGTGGCCGAGAAAGCTGTGGTCTATATACACAGTGGAATACTACTCAGGAATGAGGAAGTCACCTTCTTCACCTCATCTTGATGAAGCTTGAAGCAATCATGTTATGTGAGATCAGCCAGAAAGAGAAAGATGATTATAGGATGATCTCAATCATGGGCATAATTTAAGAAACAAAAACAGAGGGGGAAACATCAAGTTAAACATGGACTGGTTTAGTGTATTGCACAAAGACAAATGACTCTGGAGAAAGAACAGAAGAAGGGTGGAGGCCTGGGGGGGGTGTTTCAGGTCCTGGTGCAGGATGATGGGCCTGATTTGGGGTGACAGTGTTTTGCAGACATTTTTTTTCTTGGTGAGATGAGAAATTGTAGCAACAACTGTACTGTAAACCATTGACTTCTCAGTGTAAAATAAAAGGAAAAAAATGATGCTGCAACCCCTCCCCACCAAAAAAAAAAGAGAGAGAGAGAAGGAAAAGCAACCTTGACCCTAAATAAAAGCTTGCATGTTGACATGACACCTCATGACAGATTCACCACCCACCAGAGCTCTGGACAACAGGGCCTTTGGGGGGCAAAGGAGCCATTAGTTCTATTTCAACCACCTGCTGCTTGTGCCAATAATATCCTTCTGGCAACAAACACCAGACACATCTCTGTGTCAGCACACCTTGCTACCAACGGTCCAGAAAGACTCTACTGCAGTCACTGGACAACTACCAGAGGTTAGAGATCTGGGGGACTTGGCCTGAGATCTCAGGGTGGTCTTGCTGCTGACCTATCCCAGATTCACTCCCCATCTCTCTACTTACAGAACCTTGATTTTGATCTGGCTAACAAAGTGACAGCTGAAGATATTTCTTCCCCCGATCCCCCTAGGAGTTACTGAGGGTCCTGCCAGTGTGGTACAGGTAGAAGTTCTCATGGTGGGGGGGTGACCCTCTCAGGATAAAAAGTCACATCTCTTTGATTCGTTCCTTCTTCCTGTGTGAAGCAATAGCTGCCAGTGCAGCAGCAGTCCTGTGACCATGAGGACTAAAGTTAGAGGTTTGAACAAGAAGAGACTGGGAAAATGATGACATCTTGGGGCAGGCGACCAGCTCTGGGCTGCCTACTGGCAGACGTGTGGCCTATGTGACTTCAGTGCAGGACCCCATTCTAGTCAACCTGAAGCAGTGCCTCCATGACTATAGCCACATCCTGTTTTTCTATCTTCCTCTCTCCCTCTTTCCCTCCCTCCCTTCTTTATTTTTTCTTTCTTTCTTTTTAAAAATTATTATCTTTATTTATTTATTGGATCGAGACAGTCAGAAATTGAGAGGGAAGGGAGGGATAGATAAGGGGTGTGTGTGTGTGTGTGTGTGTGTGTGTGTGTGTGTGTGTGTGCGTGTGAGAGAGAGAGAGAGAGAGAGAGAGAGACAGAGACAGAGAGAGAGAGAGAGACCAGCAGCCCTGCTTCACCACTTGTGAAGCTTTCCCCGTATGGGTGGAGACTGGGGGAGAGGTCCAACCTCGGTCCTTGTGCATTGTTAATATGTGTGCTCAACCAGGTGCACCACCACCTGCCCCCCTTCTTTCCTTCTTTTCCCTCCCTCCCTCCTTTCCTTCCCTTCCTCCCTTCCTTCTTTCCCCTCCCTTTTCCCCTCCTTCCCTCATTTCCTTCCTTCCTTCCTTCCTTCCTTCCTTCCTTCTTTCCTCCTTCCCTCCATCCCTCCCTTCCTTCTTTCTTCCTTTCCCTTTTTGTTATCTCTTTCTTCTTAGTGATTTAATATTGATTTATAACATTACAAGATAACAGGGGTACAAGGTACAATTCTGCACAGTTTCCATCACCAGAATTCTGGATACCCAAACCTTCCATTGTAAACTACAGCAGTTCTCTTAAGATATATGGGTCAACTATTATTTCTACAACCATCTGTCTATATTTGGCCTTTTTTTTGGGGGGGAGGGGTTTCCATCTTCTCTTCCTTTCCAAGTCACACCTACACCTACTATTACATCCAAATGCCCCTCCCGTTTTCCGCCTCCTCTCTCTGGTCCCTGATGGAGTTGGAGTTCTGAACCCTCTGGTCATCTTCCCCTATCATGTCTCCCCCACTGGGAGTATGGATCAAAATTGTTTTTGGATGGGGCCGGGTGGTGGCGCACCTGGTTGAGTGCATGTGTTACAAAATTGTTTTTGGGGTGCAGAAGGTGGGAGTTCTGGCTTCTGTAATTGCTGCTCTGCTGAACATGTGTGTTGGCAGGTCAATCCACTCCCCCAGCCTGTTTCTATCTTTCCTTAGTGGGGCAGGGATCTGAAGTGGTGAGGTTGCCAGACACTGTCTATATTCTTTTTATTATTATTATTATTTTAATATTTACTTATTCCCTTTTGTTGCCCTTGTTTCTCATTATAGTTATTATTGTTGTTATCATTGTTGGATAGGACAGAGAGACATAGAGAGAGGAGGGGAAGACAGAGAGGGGGAGAGAAAGACAGACACCTGCAGACCTGCTTTACCGCTTGTGAAGCGACTCCCCTGCAGGTGAGGAGCCGGAGGTTTGAACCAGGATCCTTATGCCAGTCTTTGAGGTTTGCACCATGTGTGCTTAACCCGCTGCGCTACCGCCCAACTCCCACACTTTCTATATTCTATACACTAACTACCAACCACAGAGATTCCTAGGTAGGCTGTGCATGAGTATAATCATTCTATAGATATTAAAAAGTCCAGGTCACACAGTGGTAGAATTGGAATTCTAAGAAACTGAGTCAGCTTTTCCTGTTTGAAATTTGGTTGTGGGGGGGAATCAGGTCAGCTGAGCTCATGTGACCTACTTTATCAAGCCTCTTCCTCCTCTGTCTGTTCTTCCTATCAGAGGCACATTCTGAAAAGAGGCAAAATATCATGCATTCAAAAATGCAATCTGGTATCTGCTTGGGCAGTTTTAAAACAGAATAATGTCTAGCATGCCCTGTTCTCTTTCCCTTTGTCAGCGTATTCTTCCCCTCCTATACAGACACTATTAGACTGTGTTTTCAGACGCTTTCTATATTTGAATCTGGTGTCAACACTCCTCTCCTGCATCCCACTGCATTGCTGTGAAGCCTGGTGAAATCATGCTTCAGGTGAAGTATCAGCCCTTTTTTTTTTTTTAATTTTCTTTTCCCATTCAAAGCTTCTTCTGTTTCTCTTTTCACTGTGTAGCAGTCAGAAGTCTGGCAGAAAACTGTTCACAGTGATGACTCAGAGAGATCCCTAGAGAGGAGAAAGATAAACAGAGATGCCGGTAGGTCTAAGGGGGGTCAGGAAAGGACATTGAGGCACCCAGGAGCAGGCCACAAAGCTCACAGGGCAAGAGGAGGAGACAGTGGTAGCAGAGCCCACAGTGGTCTGTAGGCCGCAGGTAGAGAGAGGAGCATCCCGTGAGATTTGCAGTCCTGGAAGTGCTGAAGCAAGCAGAGAATGGAGACACATGTCCTGGCCTCTCCTTCCTCCCACCCTTCCACCTGCTGGTGTCTCCCACTGGTCACCAGACAGCAAGTTGGCAGGATGGGGTGACACAGATCATTAAAATCAACATCCTGGGTCACAGGGCAGGCCAGAAAGTAATTCTGGAAGAACAAAAAACTAGAATATTACATAGTACATACTTCATGATATTAAATACCCTTTTAAGATAGTGTTTTCAAGAGCACAGCAGCATTTTGTCATACACTGGGTCTACATTCATCATAATCTGTTGGTATGCTTCTAAGACCCCTTCTGTTTCATTGGTTTAATCCCCCCTGCTTAACACTGTATTCTATTTTCATAACCACTGTTAACTAAGCACCTCCCTGCCTCTAGGGCATTGGTTTAATCCCCACTGGTTCATGATGTCTTTTTGCTCCACCCCCTCTCGTAGTCACCCTGATTTCCACCCTACTTGGGGAGTATATATATATAAGGACAGGATTGTGAAGATAGCTTAGCTTAGATTGTGCTGCGTTCCACATGAATAAAGAGATACTGCGTACAGCTCAGCCACGAGTCTCTGGTCGTCTGTCTCCCGCCCGCGAAGCTAGACTGACAATCATCAATAGCAGCCGCAGCAGTAGTAAAGGATTCTTAGTTTGGTTTCTTAATTAAGAAATGGGCATAGGGCTGGGGAGATAGCATAATGTTTATGCAAGTTTTTCATGCCTGAAGCTCCAAGATCTCAGGTTCAATCCCCAGCACCACCATGAATAAGAGTTGAGCAGTGCTCTGGTCCTTCTCTCTGCATTGTTCTCACTCATTAAAACAAAATATATAAAATATATTTTAAAAAAGAAATAGGCATACTAGGGTGGGGAGGGGGTAAATAGCATAATGGTTATACAAAGAGACTTTGTTTTTTTTTTTTTTTGATAATACAAAAAAATTTTTTTAATTAAATATGAAAATATTTTAGTGATAAGCATGATCTTCATATATTCTTGGATCACAGGACCTCTTCCCCTCAATAATTCTCGCTTTTGAGAATAAGTCAGAGAAATAGCTAGACAGAAGCAAATCTGTCCACATTAAAAAAAATGCTTACTGGGAAACTGGGGAATGTTATGCATGTACAAACTATTGTACTTACTGTTGAATGAAAAACATCAATTCCCCAATAAAAAATAATAAAAAAAAAATGCTTACTCTGACTGCTGAAATCTCGACAACTTGATTCTTTTCACTTCCTCTTCCCTCCCCAAACACAGTGTGCATTTTTAATATAATAGGTCCTGCAGTTATCTCCACTGTGTTCTTGAGCTTCCAAATCTTAAGTGCTGTCCAGGTCGACATTATTTACACCAGCGTTGTAGCTTCAGTTGCCTGAAACTCCAGTTACAACAAAGGACGAAGTATCCTGTAAAGAGCATTGTGATGCCACCAACTCCACTCTTCACAGTGGTCCTACACTTGATCCAGCCTTTTTGGACAGCTCCCAAGAACCTCAACAGAGAGAAGTTGGAGGTTGTAAGTCTGGTCGGGGATTCCAAACTCCTTAGAGCAGTCAAACTTCTTTCCAACAAAGGAACTTCAGAGAGACTTTCTCCCTGGGGACTGATGAGCACAGACTTCTGGGACTTTCATGCCTGAGGCTCTGAATTCCCAGGTTCAATCCCCTACACCACCATAAACCAGAGCTGAGCAGTGCTCTGGTATAATAAATAAATAAATAAGATAACTAAAATAAAATAAAATAAAAACATTTATCAAAAAAGAAATAGGCATGCTTGTTTTTAATTAATTTTATACACTTGCTTTAAAAAATTACTACAGATGAGAGTTTCAAATCAGACAGACACACACAGACACACAAACATTCACATGAAGAGAGAAATAAAGAGGAACCAGAGCACCACTCTGGCACATGCAGTGCTGGAGATGGGACAGGAAAACACAGGCATGCAAGTCTGTTGCTCTACCAGCTGAGATATCTCTCCAGACCCTACACCTGCTTACTAAGTGATCCAGCAGATGGTGTTTCTACATAACTTGCAGGCTTGGAGAGTCCAGGTGAGCCACCCAGAGGCCTAGCACCTGTCTCTGATCACACTAGCATCCCCAGAATATCAAGTCCTATATTTCTTTTTCCAGTTGTGTCAGAAGCCTTTGGTGGACATCTGAAAGAACTGGGGACTGGGCGATGGTGGTACGCACACATAACCATTCACAAGGATGTGGGCAGGAGTCTCTGCTCCCTACCTGCGGGGGTGGGGGTGGGGTGGGGGGGTGCTTCATGAGTTGTAAAGCAGGTCTGCAGGTGTCTCTCTGTATCCCTCTCTGTCTCCTCCTCCCTTCTCAATTTCTTCCTGTCCTGTCAAATAAGAAAGAAAGAAAGAAAGAAAGAAAGAAAGAAAGAAAGAAAGAAAGAAAGGAAAGAAAAAAACCCAGAACAAATAGATGCTAGGAGCGATGGATTCATAGTGCTGGCACCAGGCCCTAGCAATAACTCTGGTGGCAATGAAAAAATAAATGCAGAACGGGTCCTGGGGCAGAAGAAGGGCCAATGGATATCTAGAAGTGGGCAACTCCTGCTCCTTAGAAGGCATTCATTCAATGCCAGGAGGCTCACTGCAATCTGGGATTCTTCCTGGGGCTCCTGGGCCTCAGGCACGGCAAGCTTGCTCCCCCTGCTGCCCGCCGGCCAGAACATCTGTGGGAACAGTGTCAGTGTGACTTCTGTATGTCCTGTGCTTTCACCACCTGGCTGGTAATCGCCAGTGTGTGTCTAGGCTCTGGAAGCCCCGGGGAAGGGGAATTTCCCACAGAACTTGGAGCATCTGGTGGTGCACTGAGTCACAGCCTCCACCCTGGGGTAGAGAAATGTCTTTGTTAAGACAGGACCTCTTGGATAGCAGTGGATATTTAACCTGGTATACTTATCAAGAACCTTCAATTATCATCTTTTTACATGCTACACCAGGGAATGGACTCTGGACTTCCCATATGTACAAAACCCCTGTGTGACTTCCTAGATGCAACTTTTTAATTTTTTAAAGTTTATTTTTTATTTATGAGTATTTTTTTCAGTTACAGAAGCACTGCTCTGTTCTGGCTTATGGTAATACTGAGGGACTGAACCTGGAACCTTGGAGCCTCAGTCATGAAAGTCTTGTACAAATCACTCTGCTGTCTTCCCTTCACTCATATGTGTGTGTGTGTGTGTGTGTGTGTGTGTGTATACACACATTTACATATATATGGAGAAAGAGAGAGAGGAGAGAGGGAGATACAGAGAGAAAAGAGGTATTACTGCACCATTCCAGGATTCCATAGAGTTGCTCCTTCCTCCCTTGCCCTCATGGTTCTCTTATGTGGTGCCAGAGCTCAAACCCAGGGCCTTGTATATAAGGCACGCACGTGGTCTGGGAGATGGCTCAGTGGATTTTCAACCATAAAATCCTGAGTTCAATTCCTGGCAGCACATGTACCAGAGTGATATTTGGTTCTTTCTCTCTCTCTCCGCTTTTCTTTCTCATGAATAAATAAACAGGTCCTTTAAAAAAATTAATAAAGCACTCACTTTACAGAGTGAGCTATCTCCTGGCCTGATATTAACATGGAAAAAAAAAGTGTTTCTAACATTGGTTGACAATGCTGCATGTTTTAGGGGTACAGTTCCATACCTCTTCCTGATGTCTGTCCTCATGCCACACCCATTACCAAAGCAATCTGCAACTATTTTCATTCAGCCTTGCCTCCTCCATTAAGTCCTCTATGACCATGCTCTCAAACCCTAGAGTAATCAATACACCCTGTCTCTACACTCCTATTTAAACAAAACCACAGAGCATGGACACTATTTTGTAATGACTTGTCCTCTGCCAGGGAGTATGTCTGAAGAGAGGCGGAGGGAAGAGGACACACTTATGAGATGTCAGGACCCGGGGACATGCAGCCACCAGGCCTCTTAGCAACCTGCCCTTATAGGCACCTGCTGACACTCTCGTGGGCAGCAGCCAGGGAACCCCCACCAAGAGGCCTCACATTCCTGACTGCAGGCTCCTTACTGGTCACACCTGGGCCCCTAGCAGTCCCTTGGAGGCCCTACTCATCTATATGGCCACCAGATTTTCTGAAAGAGCAGCTTAGATGAAGAAAAACTAAGTTCTTCTACCTCTCCCCTCCTCCCACCTGGTGCTTCCCAGAGCCAGGTTCCTCCCCGCTCTCACATGCCAGGGTTCACTTGAGGAAGAAGGGTCCTTCCTGCTCCATCCGGGTCCCTCTGCCCAGAGCAGGGAATCCTCCTGGCTCTCCCATTCCCTACTCATTTCTTTTCATGCCTTTTGTCCAAATTTACGTGACTTTCTCTTTCCTACATTCAAGTCTGGGAAAGATAAGCAAAACAAAAACCAAGAAGCAACTGCTTTTGTTCCACTTTCTCTTCTCATTCATCTTCCTGCATTTGGGAGGTCAGCAGGATAATAGAGAAGAAAGGAAGGAGAAAAGAGGGTGGGGTGGGGGGATGGATTAGAGTCATCTAATGCCTCCATGCACCCCTGCATGGCTCTCCTCTGATCTCAGTCTTCCTGGCCCTCAGGCTGAATCAGGTCTTGCCTTCTCAAAGGAGGAAAAGGAGGAGGGAAAAAGAGGGAGTAAGAGAGAAGAGGGGAAGGAAGCTGCTGCTGCGGGTCTCTACACTGGTCTGGCCTGCAGTAGCTACTCATTCAAGGCAGGCCACCAATTAAGATGTAAGCCAGTCAATAAAGCAAGGAAACAGCCTATCCATACAAGAGAGACAGGGCAGGGGGGTCTGAGCGGTGGCACACTTGGTTAGAGCACACATGTTCCATGTGCAATGACCTGGGTTCACGCCCCTAGTCCCCACCTGTGTGTGTGTGTATGTGTGTGGGGAAGCTTCATGAGCAGTAGAGCAGTACTACAGGTGTCTCTCATTCTCTATGTCACTGTCTCCCTGCCTCTGAGCTTTTATACCCAAAAATAAATGAAGAGTTGAAATTAGAATAAGTGTGTGTGTGTGTGTGTGAGGGGGGGGGGGGAGACAGCAAAACAAAGGGCATAAACTCTGTTCAGAAAAACAGACTTTGGGGCAATGAATACTTGACCCGGAGCTAGGATACTGATGACACTGAAATGAGGAAAGGGCTGAGTGGGTGACAAGAATTAGCCCAGACCCCCTGGTTCTTTAAGACTGGACAGGTAGACCAGCATACAGCACACTGATCAGAGACCAAGAACAGGGAAACGGATGAACAGCGCTACACGTCCTGAACACCTGCACGCCTGATCAGAGAATGCCAGCTGCTCACAGCGTGGTCTTCACGCACCAGCTTAGGAAGCTTTCTAACACCTGCCAGCTGGAAGGTGGCCTGCTCCAAATAATCAGAGGTTCCGGTGTATGTGAGTGACAGATTTTAATTCCCTCCTGCGTTTGATGTTAGTCTTTTTTTCTTTTTCTTTTTCTGTTTAAGCAAAACCCTGTATTTAGTATTCTAGTTTTTCTGGTCACTCTCTAAAATGACAATTAGCGAGGTGATGAAAGACCTCTTGTACAGAAGCCAAAGGCAGAATTCCTCGGAAGTGCTAAACCATGCTGTCCTATAGAATTTTTAGAGATACACAAAGAATGTAAATTATATCTCCTTTTCCATTTGCCATTTTTCTAATATTAACTCAACTTTTAATATAACTGTGTCTATTTTGTGACAACTAAAGCCTTTGACTATGAGGTGCAAGTATTAACTAGTAGAGAAAAACAATGAAAACCAGACTCTGGTCTGAAAGCTAGCTCACCCCATATGGTGTGTGCTCTGCTACCTGTGAGGTCTGGGTGCAGACCCAGGCTCCTTTGGAGGAGCACTGCAGGAGGGTCTGGTACTGTCCTGTGTAGCCCATTCTCTAGTCTTTTGTTTTTTGGCTCTAGGGTTATTGCTGGGGCTCGGTGCCTGTATTATGAATCCACTGTTTCTGGTGGCCAAAAATTTCCATGTTACTGGCTAGAACAAAGAAAAATTGAGGGGGGGGGAGATAGAGAGGGAGGGAGAAAGACAGATGACTTGCTTCACTGCTTGTGAAGAACACCCCTGTAGGGGGGCAGCTGGGGGCTCAAACCTGGATCCCTGAGCTGGTCCTTGCACTTTATACTATCTACACTTAGGCAGGCGCGCTACCACCCAGCCCTCTATTCCACTTTCTATACCTTTCTGTCGATATCTATATCTTGCTCACTTTTTTTTTTTTGGATAGGGATAGAGAGAGTGGATGAGATAGCATAATGGTTATGCAAACGAACTCTCATGCCTGAGGCTTGAAGGTCCCTAATTCAACCCCTCCACACCAGGATCAGTCCAGGTCTGCAGGTGTCTCTTTCTCCCCCCCATCTTCCCCTCCTCTCTTGATTATTCCCTGTCCTATCCAACAACAACAGCAATAACAACAACAATAATAACAACAACGGTAAAACAACAAGGGCAACAAAAGGGAAAAAATAGCCTCCAGGAGCAGTGGATTCATAGTGCAGGCATGGAGCCCCAGCAAAAAAAAAAATTGTCATTAGACACACACACACACACACACACACACACACACACACCACAGCATTGAAGCTTCCTTTAATGCAGTGAGAGCTGGGCTTGAACCTGGGTCATGCATATGGCCAAGCAGCACACTATCCAAGTGAGCTATTTCACTGGGAGAAGAAATATGAAGTTGACCAGAAATAACTAAATCACACATCTGTGAGGTCCCAGTGGAACACACACACACACACACACACACACACACACACACACACACATCACACACACACACACACCACACCACACACATACACACACACCACATCACACACATACACACATACTACATCACACACACACACACCCCACATCACACACATACACACACACCACATCACACACACACACACACACACACACACACACACACACACACACACACATACACACACACACACAGAGTTTTCTAATGCCAAGATCCTTGGGAAAAAGCAAGGAGGGTCAGGAAGACACACGTTCTGCTTTCTTCAGGAAGGAGAGGGCCAGTTAGTAAGGAAGATACACTCTCTGGCCCCTTAGTCTGGGTAAGAGGTCTGTCTGACTCCATATTCAGGGGCAGTGCATTGTGGTGGGGCCTGTTTGGGCATCCCCGGAAGTAACAGGTTAGCACCTGCAGATTCTCCAGGCCAGGCTGAGCATGCTGCCATGCAGACTTCAGCAAGTTGGGCTGAAGTTAGGGTTCCAAAAGAAGGCAGGGCAGACCCAGTCTTCCTTCCTTAACAAGATGCCACACAGTCTACCTCCTCTACCCACCTCCTCCTGCTCACACACACCAGTTCTGTCTCCTTTTCCCCTTGTCAGCCTCCTTCTGTCCCAGTCTCCAACATACCTGCCCTAGCGCCTTTGGCCCTGCCCTTCCTTGGGCCATGGAAGCCTCTTCCCCCAAGTCTCTGCTTGATTTGCTCCCTGACTTTACTCAGCTAGTTGCTTAGATGTTATTTCCTCAGTGTAAGCCTTTCTAGCTGCCCTGTTTAGGAGAGGTGGTTGTTGCTGTTTCTTTGTTTTTCCAAGAGCCCTGCTCAGCTCTGGCTAATGGTGGCACTGGGGATGGAACCTGGGAACTCAGAGCCTCAGGCATGAGTCTTTTTGCATAACTATTATGCTATCTTCCCCCACCATTAGGAAACTTTTTATTCCCCACCTCAGCATTCCAGACCCCTTGTCATATAGCAGTCCTTATTAATCTCTTATAGATTCTATGATTATTTGTATACTACTATGTCCTTCACTAGAATATACACATATGTAGGGGTTTCTATCCATTGCTGTCTCTGGGGCCTATACACAAGTCCTGGTCTATAGTATGTGGTTGTTGTAGAGCCAGATGTTATAGTGCATGTGGTCAGTAAACACACACTGTTGAGTGCTGGGTTAATGGTCATGGTGTGACAGCTGCATGCCACTTTGACTCCCTGTGGTCCCCAAGAGGTCAGTGACAACACTTGTAAGGAAGTTCCCCCCAGGTCCAGTCCTCCTGGGATTCCTAGCGCTCACAGAAATGACCTCAATAGCTGTCTGCCAAGAGAATGGCTTCCAGGCCTGGATCCTCAGGCCAGACTGCATCTCTGAGAACTGACCTCTGACTACACACTCTCCTCGAACAGCTGGGGACTCACCGTTCACTTGTGCGTTTGTTTGCTCTCATATTTATTCACTGTGCAGCTCAGCACTGGGCCCAGCATACACTGCAGACACAGAGCTGAGGAGGCCTGGCAGCCAGGCCTCTCCTTGGCACAGCAGTCCTGTGCTCAGACTTGTGATCTTTGTATACTACTGGCTTGGCAAAATAGGACTGGGTGGGCAAAACAATCCCCTTTGACTCAAGCAGGAAACTGGAGCTTCCCAAGATCATATACTGGCTGGGGTGAGATCAAGACTGAAAATAAGATGCCTGAACCAAGGTCACAGCCTTTCCTGCCTCATCTCCATCACTCATAACATCAGCAGAAATGTGGACTTACCCAGGAGCAGTGATTTTTGTTTTTATCTGCTTATTGCTTTTGTTGTCAGGGTTTTCACTTGAGTGTGACATCCGTATAATTCTGTTATTTCTGGTGGACTTTTTGAGGTGGAGGGTGAGAGACAGAGAGAGGAAGAGACAGAGAGAAAGGTTTATACCCCAGCACTGCACCATCACTCTTCAAATTTTCCCTTGCATGGTGCTCCGCTGTGTTGTGACCAGGGGCTCAAACCTGGTTTCTTGAGCCTGGTGCTGTATGCAATCAGCTGGGAGAGCCACCCCCACCCCAAGCTGTGATTTAAAAAAAAAACAAACATTTATTTATTCCATTTTGTTGACCTTGTTATTTTTTTATCGTAGTTATTATTGTTGTCATTACTGATGTCACCGTTGTTAGATAGGACAGAGAGAAATGGGGAGAGGAGGGGAAGACAGAGAGGGGGAGAGAAAGATAGACACCTGCAGACCTGCTTCACCACCTGTGAAGTGACTCCCCTGCAGGTGGGGAGCTCGGGGCTTGAACTGGGATCCTTCTGCTGGTCCTTGCTCTTGGTGCCACGTGTGCTTAACCTGCTGCGCCACCGCCTGATTCCCCCAAGCTGTGATTTTTAAACCCTGTATAAATCATATCAAGTCAGAAGCCTGCAGCATCCTGAGGACTACCACCAATGTTCTCATTCAGCAGAGCACATTCCAATCTAATTCTACAACCCACAGCCCTCTCTGTAGAGGGGAGTTTTTTTTTCTTTCTTTGTTTTTTTTTTTTTTTTTTTTGCCTCCAGGGTTATTGTTGGGGCTCGGTGCCTGCACCACAAATCCACTGCTCTGGTAGGCTACTTTTCCCACTTTGTTGCCCTTGTTTTCCTTGTTGTTGTTAATGTTTGTTGCCATTGCCATTGCTGTTGTTGTTGGATAGGACAGACAGAAATCCAGAGAGGAGGGGAAGACAGAGAGTGGGAGAGAAAGATAAACACCTGCAGACCTGCTTCACCGCTTGTGAAGTGACACCCTGCAGGTAGGGAGCCGGGGTCCTGAACCGAGATCACTACTCCAGTCCTTGCACTTTGCACTTAACCCACTACACTACTGCCCGGCCCCCCATAGAGGGGAGTTTTATGAAGAGCCCAGTTTCCAGAAGAGAAACCTAGGCCAGCATCATCTTCCTCCGATGGCAAAGCAGTGAGTCTGTGACTGAGATGAGCCAGGTGGAGTTCCTGCCCCCTTCCCCCCTCCCCCTCATGCTACTGCTTCCAATCTGCTCACCGGGAACACCTTAGGGTCCTCCAGGGTCTCTAGGCAGCAGACTGAGACTTCATGGGAGGGTGCAGTAGAAACCCTGCATGACTCCTACCTCCCCGGGGAGGCTGTGCTGGATGGAGAAAGGGCACAGGCTCTGCACAAGGTGCAAAGACTCCCCATCTGACCCTGCCAGCAACAGCTACGTTCAGGTGCAGGTCACTCAGCCTCTGAGACTCTGCTTCCCAGTCAGGATGGAGAATTCATACCTGGCCTTCTGTTTTTTTTTTTTTCCTAATATTTATTTATCGTCATTGTTGAAGCTTCCCTGCTTGGAGCTGACTTGTTCAGACAGAAAGAGAGGGAAAGAGGGGGCCAGGCAGTGGTGTGCGGGGTTAGGTGCATATAGTACGAAGCATAAGGACCAGCACAAGGATTCCAATTTGAGCCCCTGGCTCCCCACCTGCGGGGGGGGGGGCACTTCACAAGCTGTGAAGCAGGTCTGCAGGTGTCTCTCTTTCTCTCTCCCTGTCTTCCCTCCTCTCTCAATTTCTCTCTGTCCTATCAAAAAATAAAAATAAAAAAGTGGCCACCAGGAGCAGTGGATTTGTAGTGCAGGCATCAAGGCCCAATGATAACTCAGGGGACAAAAAAGAAAAAGAGGGAAAGACAGTACTGCAGCTTTCTCCAGTGTGGTGGGGTCTGAGACTGAACTCGGGTTGTGAGAAGGACAAAGCGGGTTCCAGGTGACAAAGTTATCTTGCTGACTCTAAAGCAGTGTTAATGGTTTATTCTACTTATGTCACTGAGGGGGGTCAGGCAATACTCAGGCAAGTACCAGAGATCAAATTTGAGACCTGCCTAGGTGAGCAAAGCAGCTCATGGAGACCGGCTCCTACCACACTGAAGGAAACTTTGGTGTTGTGGTTTCTCTCATTCTCTCTCAATCTCTTTGTCTCTGTCTCTGACTGAAGTCATCTTAGAAAATGCTCCAACTCACTCATCATTAGAGAAATGCATTAGAGAATGGCCTTGTCAACAAAGCAGAATAGGGTGAGTGTAGAGAGGATGTAGGGAGTGAGGAAGTCTACTGCACTGCTGGTGGGAGTGCAAACCGGTGCAGCCACTCTGAAGAGCAGTGTGGAGTGAACAGATACAAACGAAGATGCCTTATGACCCAGCAATTCCACTCGTAGGCATTTATTCAGATGAGATAATTACATTGATTTGAAGGGATACATGTACCCCCGTGTTCATAGCTGCATTATTCACAGTAGGCAAAATATGGAAGCAACCAAAATGCCCTTCAACAGATGACTGGATCAAGAAGTTATGGGACATATAGTTAGCAATGAACAAGATCGTTAGTGTGTCCTTTGGGATGAAATGGATGGAACTGAAGGGGATTGTGTTAGTAAGGAGGTAAAGGACAACTACAGGATGATTTCACTTATATGTGGAAGGTAGAGAATTGAACACAGGAACTTGAAAACAAACAAACTGTGGGAGAAATTACAGTGGTTATCTAGGGGTGGGGTGGGGTGGCACAGACATTTGGTAGTGGGAACAGTATGAAATTATACTCCTATTAATTTATAATCTCATAAATCTCTACTAATTCACCATTGTCAGGAGAAAAATAGATTTAATATTTCAAGTTCTCTAACTGCCTAGACCATAGTTCTGAGAATACATATTTTATTTAGCCTAAGTTAATGTTTCAGATTTGAAAGGTGATCAAATTCTGACATTGGGCTTAAATTATTAAGCAGCTCTAAAAATACACTTGTACATATATATTAATATCTAAGTTATCTACAACCTTAGGCCAGATCAAAATCATTTGGCCCTGTCAGTATCTAAGATACAGTGATTAGTAGATACAGTGATTAGTAGATAAAGGGCACAAAGCATAGTGAGTTCAAGTATAATATAGTAAATCCTAACTATTGGACTTTCCAAAGAAAAACAAGTCCCCGCTAACCCTGATATAGTAATAACTAACTGTTGCTATCTTAAACTCTTAAAGACTTCAAGGAACCCTCGCTATTCTCTTTTCTTTTTATTTCTTTATTATTGGATAGAGACAGAGAAATTTAGAGAGGAAGTAGAGACAGAGAGGGAGAGAGACAGAGAGACACCTGCAGCTCTGCTTCACCACTTGTGAAGCTCTCCCCCTACAGGTAGGTACCAGGGGCTCGAACCTGGGCCACTGAACACTGTAATGTGCAGACTTAACTAGGTGTGCCTAGTAGCCCCTACCTGTAGCCCCCATTCTCTTTAAGATTCTTATTTCTCCTAGTCCTGACACCTCTAAGATTCTGCCCATGTTTCTTGATGTTTCTTCTCTCTGATCCCTTACCATTATACTGCCTGTGTTGACCTCAACTAAACCAAGGCTAACAGGGCTGCTAGGCCACATTAACAAGTCACATTCTGACTTGTTACTGTGGATTGTCTCCAGAGACACCAAGCCTGCAGTGGCAACCTCCCAACTCCTCTACTCCGGTGAGATATTTCCTAAAACATGGCAATATCTAGTTTCATTTCAGATGGCACATTATCTAACAGTTACAGATACTAGATACAGGCTAGGGCCCAGGGTGCTGGGTACAGGTGTACATGTATCCATACACCTGGGACCTAGCAGAAGGCTCCAAAGAAGGCATCATAAATTCTCTAGCCAATTAGACTTAGACCTAAGAAGCTTGGCAATCTAGCAGAAAGCCCTAAAGAAGGCAAACCCCATAAAACTAATAGTGGTTTGAATACAACAAATGACACTCAGTGCTTTAACAACTGGGAGAGTCTGAGCTCATCAGATAAAGTAAGGACTGCAAACGCTGGATAAGGGTAAGAGACTGGCTCACTCAGTGATGGGCTTTTTGGTCAATACCAGGCCACCCCATCATCTGGGGCCCTAGTCAGGGAATCCTTGGAAGTTGAAACAGGTGTAGGTATGACTTAGAAAGGAAGAGAAGGCAGGACCATAGGGGGAAAAAAAGGGCAAATATATTTAAATATAGATAGATAGCTATAGAAATAATAGTCAACTCATATCTGTGACCTGGGGGGAACTATTACAATTTTCAATGGAGGGAGTGGGGACACAGAACTCTGGTGGTGGGAACAGTCTAGAATTATACCCTTGTCATTTCAGTTTTGTAAATCAATATTAAATCAATAATAAAATTAAAGGAAAAAAGTCACTCCCGAGTGAAGTTTTGGTGATGACAAAAAATTGAAACAAATTGAGAGCCTACACCTGCAAGTTCAGTGCATTCCTGCCAGGCCACAATGCCTGCTTTTCTTTTTCTAATTCTTTTCTTCAGAGAGAAAGACTATTTCTCCAGTTCTGGTGTCACAACTGTAGTAACACAGTGGACACATTCCTGAACAGAAACACACCTTTATCTTTTCTCCAAAGAGCCAGTAACAACTGAGAGGTAGAAACAAGGATATTCACTCCAGGCCTGCAGGAAGCATCACCTGCCCACCCTCATCACGTGCCCTGTGTCTCCGTACCAGTGGAGCTGGCCCTATTTTTCTTTTTCTTTTTAATTTTCTCATATGTATTTATTTTTCCCTTTTGTTGCCCTTGTTGTTTTTTGTATTGTTGTCGTTTTTGTTAGAACAGAGAGAAATGGAGAGAGGAGGTGACAACAGAGAGGGGGAGAGAAAGATAGACACCTGTAGACCTGCTTCACTGCCTGTGAAGTGACTCCCCCTGCAGGTGGGGAGCCGGGGGCTAGAACTGGGATCCTTACACCTGTCCTTGCACTTTGAGTCACGTGTGCTTAACCCGCTGTGCTACTGCCTGACTCTCAGGCCCTATTTTTCTTTAAGGGAGCTTTGTGGTGATCAAATGAGGTAACACAAGGAAACTGCCTAGCACAGGAGCTGTAATATTACCCCCTGACTGTGGAGAGTGGGGTGGAAGGGTGATAAGAGTTCCCTGTGGGACTGGATGGAACAGACCAAGGAGACTATTTCTTGAGAAAACCTTGAGGAATATGTTTGTTTTACCCACCTCAGTGAGCACCAATGAAATGCCAGCTTAGTCACCCCTTCTAAGGGTCAGCCCAGTGCCAGCCCAATGAAGGGGGCATGGGTCAGGTATCCTCAAAAGATAGCAGAAGCCTGAAACTACAGCACCCTGGACCTGGTGCTCTCATGGGGTGCTGGGAACCTACAGCTATAACACCTCAGTGGCTTCCTTCTCAGGGCTCGCACCTCTGCCTGGGAGGCCTGCTTTGTTGTCTAAGCTTCTTGCTCCCGCCCTTTCCCTGGGCTGTCAGCTCTGCCTTCCTCAGATTTAATGTAACCTCTGAATAATTTAGCAATTGTCTCTTTGCTCAGCTGAAGATCGTACCATGAGGCAAAACAAAATTGATTCATATGTATGGAAGCATTTTCCCGGGCAGCTGCCACTGCCTTAGACAGCAGATGGCTCCTGACATTCACTTGGCTGGCAGTGAGAGCCTTGGGTGCAGGGACCAAAATGGGTCAAACAGGAGCTTGGAGACAGGGACCGGCAAGGCAGCTCACCTGGGAGGGCTTCTGCTTGGTAACGTTTGAACCCAGCCCCCATGGCACTGGGGAAAGCTTTGGTGCTGTGAGATTTCTCCTTCTCTGTTTCTGTCTATCTGAAAAAGAAAGAAAAAGTTGAAGCAAAGCAATGAATTCCTCACTGATTACAACAAAGACAGTTAAAAGATGGAGGAAACAATGGGTCTGTGGCTGGAAGGAGGCTGCATGGTCCAGGACCAGGGTGGGCCACTCCCACGAGGTCTCTGAGATCTCTGCATTGGTGTCATCTGCAGGGCCTGAGTCCAGACCTCAAGATGGAGTCACCCTTCCTTCCCAGGGACCAGCTGCGGGTGACACCTGAGGGAAGCCTCCAGTTGCTCCTGGAAGCAGTGCCAAGTTCTGGAACCCCTTGTCATGTGCCTAATCCAGAATGGATAGGCCTGGGGTATAGAGGGCTCACCGTGGTAGCCTCTCCCCAGTGGGACCCTGAGAAATGTGGGTCGACCCATTTGTCATGCTCCTTCCCTCCACCCCAACCTGCTCCTGTATTCAGGGAATACTTCTCGACACTGGCTCTGGCTGATTCTGGTCTAGGACTATACAGACAGCCTTGATGCTACTCTTATTTATTTGTTCATTTTTATTAATGAGTTAAGAATGATTAACAACACTGTCAGATAACGGGGGTACAATTCCAGATAGTCCCCACCACCAGAGTTCTGTGTCCCATCTCCTCCATTGGAAGCTTCCTTATTCTTCATCCCTTTCTGGGAGTATGGACCAAAATTCTTTCTGGGGTGCAGAAGGTGCCAGATGCTACTGTTTGAGAGGTCCAGGATGGTCGAGGAGTCACACATGCCAATGCGAGTCTTCATGAGCGTAACAGTGCTGCAATCCAGACTCAGCACCGTCACCTGGGCTGCTTTCCAAAGTGCCACAAGACCACCTTCCAACAACCGTTTCTTGATGAATAAAAGCATTCCCATGTTCCTCGAACTTTCGATATGCTCCCGGCACTGTACTGACATGCTTCACAGGTATCTGATTTCTAAAGCAGCCCTGAGAGGCATGTTTTGCCACCACTTCCACTTATGGAGAGGATGATGGGGTACAGAGGCTAAGTAACATCTGTGGGGGAGTAGGTTGTAGACTCAGACCTTAACCCAGGCGGCCTGGTTCTGAGGCTAAAGGCTGCTTTGAGAAATACCCACAGATTCACCATTCCGGCCAAGGGGGCTCACAGGGAGCCCCAGTCGCCCAGGACCTTGATTCCAATTCATTCCTGGCTCAACAAGTTGACAAAGACATATATGTCTCAGGCCTACAAGATAGTTGTTCAGTACTGGGAGCCGGAAGGGCAGTCTAGTCTGCTGGGGTCAGCTCCAAAGGAGACCAGCTCCAAGGACTTCTGTACAGGGTCCCCAGGAAAGTAAGGCCTTCATCTTTTCCCATGTGTGTGAGATTAAGAGGAGTCAGTGGGAGTCGGGCGGTAGTGCAGCGGGTTAAGTGCAAAGTGCAAGGACCAGCCTAAGGATCTGGTTCGAGCCCCCCAGCTCCCTGACTGCAGGGGAGTCGCTTCACAGGTGGTGAAGCAGGTCTGCAGCTGTCTTTCTCTCCCTGTCTTCCCCTCCTCTCTCCATTTCTCTCTGTCCTATCCAACAATGACAACATCAATAACAACAATAAAACAAGGGCAACAAAAGGGAATAAATAAATATATAAAAAAAAGAGGAGTCAGCATTGACATTGAGTTGAGGTCTTGGAAAACGCCATCAGTAAGTGGGCACAGATCCAGCTGGCTGGGCTGTGTGAAAGGGGAAAAGTAGGTCAGTGTAAATATGTCAAATTCTGGCAGATCTGGATTGATGGCAATAGTTAACTTGCTAAGTTCAGTGGGTCTGAATATACCCACTGAAGTTATTGCTGGGGCTTGGTGCTAGTACTATGAATCTACTGCTCCTGGCAACCTTTTAATTTTTTCCCATTTTATTGGATAGGACAGAGAGAAATTGAGAGGGGAGTAAGAGTTAGACCGGGAGAGAGAAAGATACGCTTGTAGACCTGCTTTACTGCTTATGAAGCAACCCCCTTGAAGGTGAGGAGCTGGGGGCTCGAACCTGGATCCTGGCACAGGTCCTTGTGCTTCCATGCTATGTGCACTTAACCAGGTGCACCACCTGGCCCCTGACTTCCTTTTTTGACAGAGGAGAGACCTGGAGCCCTGCTTCATGGCTCATCAAGCATCCCACCAGTAGGTGGGGACTGGGAACTTGGCCCTGGGTCCTTGTGCCTAATGATGTGTGTGCTCTCCCTTGTGAGCCATCTGGCCCCCAGAGGGCCTGATTATGTTATAGCTCTACTATCTATGTGGAGGGTGGATGCCTGTCCCCCTTCTCCTCCCCATGTGGGTTCTAGCTCCTTAGTGCTCCTACAACCTGGGTCCCAAACTATCACCCTCCAGCTGTTCACAGTGCCTACAGGGGCAACCCATTCTCACAATCATCCTGTGGAGCTGGTGGGGTGAGGGACAGAGTGTAGGTGAATGTGAATCCACTGGTGTGATTTATCCTTGACTTGTACAGCAGGGAACATGGCCCTCTGGGGAACAGAAGTTCCAGGGGCTGGAACTGGAAGCAGAAGTTCAAAGCCAGGGTGGTTCTGAGTCCAGCTGGCTGCAGGCTGTGCAATACCTAAGTATGTGTGCCCAGGCATGCTAGTATCCAGGATGGGTTAGAGGATACATGGATGAGAGGGCAGATAGAGAGACATTCAACCAGGGAGGAGTGACAAGATCAAGCCTGTGCTCACTGGCTACTCAGCTGTATTGGTCTTGGCACTGAGTGACCTGTGGATATATATCCACCAGGGTTATCACTGGGGCTCAGTGCCTGCACTAGGAATCCACTGCTCCTGGAGGCCATTTTCCCTGTTTTTGTTGCCCTTGTTGTTATTATTGTTATTGCTATTGTTGGATAGGACAGAGAGAAATGGAGAGAGGAGGGGAAGACAGAGAGGGGCAGAGAAAGATAGACACCCACAGACCTGCTTCACCACCTGTGAAGCAACTCCCCTGCAGGTTGTGGGGGAGCTAGAACCAGGATCTCTACCCTGGTCCTCACTTAACCTGCTGCTGCCCAGCCCCCCCCCCCCCCCATACTTTTAACTACACAATGCAGGCCCGGAGACAGAGAAGGACGGGGGGTTGGGTAGGCAAGGTCTGAGACTTCAGAGAAACTCAAAGAAAGCTCAGTCCAGGCTATTGCGGAGTCCTTAAGGCACAGTCACCCTCTGGAGGAGTCCTGGAATTCGCGCACAAGAGCCAGCACAGCCACTGCCACCAGGTCTGTCACTGGCTAGAGAAAGCAGCAAGGAAGACATGGCCTCAGTGCAAGGTGATGGTGGATCTGGAGGAACAACAGTGGATGTCAGTCAAGTCTGTTCCGTACTAGAGATGTGAGCTGCACATGCTCCAGGCTGTCAAGGTAGGTAACCCGACAGACAGAGGCTGGCCACACCCCAGGGAAGCAGGGCCAAAAAGGCGCATGTCAGAATCTATCACCTTGATTGCAAGGAGAGGAGATGGTCCATTGGCCCCAGAAAGAGTCTTCACATGCTCATATTTGTATAAACAGTGCTCAGTCCTTCTTTGGAGAACCATTCAAATGATCATCACAATGCTTTTCAGTGTCTTGTAGCTATTCCTCCACTGCATCACCGCACGGACCTTGCTCTTGTTTACATGATTGCACTTATCATCCTAAGGGAACATTCCACTTATTTAAAAAACATTCCGATTCTTCTATTTCTATCACACTTTTCATTTTTTTAAAAATTTTTTATTTAAGAAAGGATTAATGAACAAAAACATAAGGTAGGAGGGGTACAACTCCACACAATTCCCACCACCCAATCTCCATAACCCACCCCCTCCCATGATAGCTTTCCCACACTTTTCATTTTTATACTTTCGGTGACTAGACAAAACTCAGTGTTTTGTTCAACATTTCCATTATCCAACTTTCTTCTACATATCTGGGAATATATTAATTAGTTTTTGTTGGGTGGTAGCTATAGGATCAATTTCTAGGTTTGACGTTACTGGGTCAAAAGATACAATTTTGTAACTACATCAAGCTTTGCCAAATTACTTTCTAAAAATATGTCAGTTAATAGTGTATGTCAATTGTCTACTACTGCATAAAAAATTACCACAAGATGAAGTGCCTTACTGTAGCCCACAGCCCAAGCTCATTGTCCGTGTCTGAGGGTCAGGGGTACAAGCTTCACAGGCCTGTGTCTCTCTGGGGTTTCCAAGCTGTTATGGTGGCATGGCCTGAGGCTGGACTCTTAAGTTTGGGGAAAGATTCTCTTCCGAGCTCAGCTGTTTTCTGGATTCAGTTCCTTGAGGGCTGCAAGACTGAGGGCCTTAGTTCCTTGTTGAATGTTGGTTAGAGACTTTATGAGTCCCTTGCCATGGGAGCTTCTGCATACAAGTGACAGCCGAGGACCCCACAGGAAGGAATGCCAGCCCTGGCCTGCTCACACTCTGTTCATGGTCTCCTACGGTTACTGGGTCACGACTGAATGTGTCTCCTGGTACTGCTTTGTGCCCTTTCCTGCATATGGCTTAATCTCTCTGCGCTAAGTCACAGTGACACCAGGCCTGAATTTTGCACCTCTTCCAGAGAAAACAAAAATTTTAAAAGGTATGAAACTGTACATGTCGCCTTGTAAAACAGTATTCATTCATTCATTCACACACAAGTACACACACACACATACGTACATACACACGTGCGTGCGCACACATGCATAAAATGAATGCAAACAAAGCCAGTCTTGCATGCCGATCTTAACTCTTTCCTTTTTGCTGGGGTCTCCTGCTGAAGGATCAAAAGTGGGGTCTGTTCTGTCTCCAGAAATCTGAGGGGGAAACCAGCAGGGTAGGAATGCAACATTCTGTGAGTATCAAGTGGGGCATCACGTCTTGTCCGTGACCCACCTCAGATCCAGCCCTCACTGGCCCATCTCATTCCATTTCCTTTCCACATCTACACCAGGACAAGGGGGTGAGGTGGGGGGAACTGATGAGTGGCCTCATCCTGGCAAAGACCTGTTACTTCCTCTACCACTGGCTAGAGCTCTAGCCAGGTCTTACACACCACAGGTCTTGCCAGGGTCTAGCTCTGTCTCTCCCCCCCCCCCCGCAGCCAGCCACCCCCCCCAGCCACCCACCAAGCCCAGTGACTGGCATCCTGGTCCTCTCTTTCAATTTAATTAATTAATTAATTAGAGATAGGCACAAATTGAGAGGGAAGGAAAAGATAGAGAAAGAGACACCTGTAACACCATATCACCACTTGCAAAACTTTTCCCCTGCAGGTGGGGATCAGGGGCTTGAACCCAGGTCCTTGCACAATGTAATATGTATACTCAACCAGGTGCGCCACTGCCTGACCCCTCCTGGTTCTTTCAAAACATGCTATCTGCACTGGATCCACTACCCTTGTATTTCCTAGCCTGTCAGACCCTAGCTCACTTGTCGACTTGGCCTCTCCAAACATTTCCTCAGTACCACAGCAGAAGGCAAGTGGGGTCTGAGCAGCAGGCAAAGCACAGGCGATTGTTCTTTCTCAGCAGGAGTGCTCACATCCTGCAACTACCTACCTGTGGGCAAGATGCAGCCCGACTCTCCCCACCCACTGGTATTCAGAGACCAAGGAGGAGGGATGTCCTCTTTATTTACGTATTCCCAGCATGCCCTCTGCTAGGCCCTTGCGGTCATGAGCCCATACCACTCACGACTCTGCCATGTAGTTTACAGTTTTTACTCTGCCATCCCCATTTTACAGTTGAGGAAGAGACCTGCTCAAGGTCTCTGAGATCCAAACCGGTGTGTTGAGAGTAGAATCTAGTCTGTTTATCTCCAAAGCCTGTGATTTTGCCGACCCCGAGCTGGGGACAGAGAGCCCCTGAAGTCAGCAGCAGTGTCCTGGGGATGATGCCTCAAGAGCGGCCCTGGGGGTTGAGCGTCGCCCTCCACATCTGCAGCACTGAGTCCCGGCGGGTTGTGTAGGGTAAATGCTTGATGCGGAACCAGTGTCTGGGAATGACGTTCCCGCTGGCCGAGTAAAGCTCCTCACCGTGCTTGCCCAGGAGACTGCGCAGGGCGAGGTTGCTTGACAGAACCTTCTCATAGAACTCCACTCCACCCTGGGCATAGGCTGCAGACAGGGAGGCTGTGCGGCGGTCCAGCCAGGCTTCCAGGGCAAGAGTGAGAGAATCTGTGCAGAAGGCATAGGCCACGAAGCCCGCCACTGCGGCCACCAAGTTGAAGGCAGCCCTGAGGTTCAGGGGGCCTCCATAGAGCCCCAGGGCATACTTGGCTGCCACACTTAGTGCCCAGGTTCCTGCCAGACAGGCTGGAGCTGGCAGGGCCTGCAGGGCAGCTGCACTGCTCTCCAGGTAAATCACTTCCCTGGCCAAGGCAAACTTCTGAGCGTCGTGGGACAGGGTCAGGGCATCTCTTAGCTGGGTACCAGCTGGGCTCTGCCAGTACAGTTTTTGCCCATGGACAACAGCAGACTTGTCAGTGTTGGTCACCAAGCCACCCAGAAAGATGGCCGGGATGCCAACCACTGCCCCAGCAGGAAGTCTCGGGAAGCCAGCACTCACAGGCAAGAACGTGAAGGTGGTGAAGGTCTTGTAGTAACGGTCCAAGGGGATGCCCATGTCCTGCAACACCTCTTGGAAGAGTTTCTGCAGCTCTGGGGAAAGTGGGGCCGGCTGGCCATGAGGCCAGTATTGGTACAGCCAGGGAACCAGAGGATCTGGGAAGAGATGGTAGGAGAGCTGGGCCCCCAACAGACCTGCACAGGAACCTACCAACAGGCCTGTCCTATGTCTCTGCACGAATGCTGCGGCCCGCTGCAGGGGACCAGCCATCAGTGCTGCCGCCACTTGTTAACCTGGATCAAGAAAAACAGGAGTCAGTCAATAGTTCCCTGGGTCTGCCTGCAGGTTGAACACCTCCCACCCTTGCCCCTGGGCCACATTATTTCAAACCAAGGCAACAGAGTACAGTGGTTCTGAGCAAGCACTCCAAGTCAAACCCCAGGTCTCCTCTTGCATTCACTTTCCCTGTCTGCCAAAGGAGTAGTGACAACAGCCCCCCAGCACGGTGTTTACAGTGAGCAAATGAATGAACACACACAAAACAGTGTCAGGCATTGTAGTAGATACCCCCTGTGACAAAGCTTGTGATCATTACTTTCATTTCCATAGCTAGGCAGAGCACTAAGTACCCAACTACCTCACTCTACTTCATTCAAATGGAATTCTAAGAGCACTAACTTATAGTAAAACATGTCCAGCTGACAGCATATCCCCGTATGCTAAACACAAACCGGACAGCTTTAAATCCCGGTTTGAGCCCCCAGCTCCCCACCTGCAGGGGAGTCGCTTCACAGGCGGTGAAGCAGGTCTGCAGGTGTCTATTTTTCTCTCCCCCTCTCTGTCTTCCCCTCCTCTCTCCATTTCTCTGTCCT